>NC_038256.2:20684999-20687461 GCF_000004515.6 Glycine max
AGCAAGAGATCGACTCATCGAGAGAGTCGGTCATCCCAAATTCAAAAGATCCCAAATCCACAAGATTTGGACATCAGATGTAGGAAATCTATGTAGTTAACATAATTTTTGGGGATGCAGATGCATGCAACCTTTGTCGTGAAATTTTGGTAAATGCAGACTTGTAATGGAAAGTTGTACAATGTTCATGTCATTCTTTCCTTGTTTTGTGATTTTGATTTTGATTTAATTTTTTTGGAAAACACAGATTGACTGTCCTTTTGAAAGAGGTGATAATTCATGCAACCTCATCCTATCTTTTTGCAAATCTCTCCAGGAACTCCCTCAGAGTGTATGTTCTGTTTGATTTAGTCACTTGACCGTTTTGGAGTGACGGCAATGGAGCCATTTGATGTTTAATCAATCCATCGAAATCCTAGGGTTTGTCTCCCCCTTTTTGTTTGTTGAAAACATCGATGGGTGAGAACTTTTGATCGGCCCCTATGTTCACTTGAGGCTCATGCACGGCGCCCCTCATTGCCCCAGTGTAAGGCTTTGAGGTATCAATCGTTGCCTTTCGTCATGACCTTGTAGGAGGGAACCTATTGGGTGAATACTTCTAATCTGCCCCTAGGTTCGCTTGAGGTTTTTGCATGGTGCCTTTTGTTGCCCCAGTGTAGGGCTTAGAGGTACCAATTGTTGTCTTGTTTTCACAATCTCGTAGTAAGGAAGAATGAAAGAAGCAATTGATTTTTGCAAAAAGAATTTTCCAAGGACGAGAAATAGTTGAAGGATTTTTTTCAGTTGATGGATTAAGTCAAATGACTCCTATGTAGAAGCAAGATGTTTTGATGTTTCGATGATGCCAAA
The DNA here is from genome assembly GCF_000004515.6 of Glycine max. NCBI lineage: Eukaryota > Viridiplantae > Streptophyta > Magnoliopsida > Fabales > Fabaceae > Glycine > Glycine max. The sequence goes on from NC_038256.2 coordinate 20,685,849, forward strand.
GGATCAAGTGCTTCCAAGTTTTATTCAAGACAAGAATCCAAGAAAATCAAGATATATGATCAAGTTGATCTCTAGAATCTTAGGAAGAAGTTTCCAAATTGAAGAAGCAAAAGGTTTGACCAAGGAATTCTATCCTTTCAAATTGAGATTTGCTCTCTGGTAATCGATTACCAGCAGTTTGAAAATGTTTTAATTCAAATTTTTAAAACCTGTAATCGATTACATAAGTCTTGTAATTGATTACTAGAGGGGATTTTCAGAAAATAATTTCCAAGAGACATATCTATTCAAATGTTTTATGAACGGCCATTCAAATGTTTTAAAGAGAGTTTTCATTGCCCAAACAGTTTTATCCTCTCGAAAGATCGAGAGTTTTTCTGAACTGAAATGTCTTATCCTCTCAAAAAGATTCCTTGGTCAACCACTTGCTTATTCAATAAGGAATTTTTGATTGATCTTCATTTTACAATCTACCTCTTTTAAGAGAGACCTCTTCTTCTCTTCTTCTTATTTCTGAAAAGGGATTAAGAGACCGTGGGTCTCTTGTTGTAGAGGATTCCTGAACACAAGGGAAGGGTTATCCCTGTGTGCATTGTTAATCCGAAAAGAGAGATTGATAGTTCAATTGGGGAGTAGTCTTTGCATCTTAATTCAACCCCCATTTTTCTTAAGATAACTGAGGCCATTTGTCCAACATCCTATTCTTGATAACTCACTTCTCTCTAAAAAGACAAAATGAGGTCACATGAACGTCTATATTTTTACTTGAAAACACAGTCAATCAAATGCCTTTTTATTTTTTATTTTGAAACTTATTTGTTTTGAACTTTGTCGTTGTTTTACGGCACCCCACCAACGTGCAAGATGAGTAATCTCTGATTGAACGGTCTTGGAAGTCAACACTCAGGATCGCAGGTTGCTTGAGCAAACAGACCAATGGCTTACACCCACATTCCGGTGAAAGTTGAAAATCCTGGTGAGTCATTAGAGACATCTAACAACAGCTTTCAAAATTGCCCCATGTGTGGCATCTCTTGTCAATGTCAGGATTTACACACGATTCTCCTCAAATTTCAGCCAGCATCAATTAGACCTCGCACCCTACACTTCAGAGCCCTACCATGCTCAATGGAATGCCTCGGGGCTTCTCCGTGATAAGCACACGTTGCGTTTGAGTCGTATTCTTGGAGAAATGGAGGTTGATGAACCTTGGCTAGGGTTATGGCTACCATTGAATTATCAAGTAGATATGGGATCAAGTTTAGCATATGACAACGGAATTTGGGGTGAACCCTACAAGCTTTTTGCTGCAAAATTCCTTTTTGTTGGTGTTTTTTTTTTTTGGTTTGTGCTAAAGGTGGTCTTCGTCATTGGAAGTGCGGTAGACAGGCTTTGTGGTTGATTTAGGGATGGCCTTTGTGGATAATTGGGTGGTGGGGTAAGGAGGAGGTTTGTTATTGGCTGAGTAATGACATTGTTGGGTTGGTGGGAAACTTGGCCGTATAGGAATGATAGTCACAGCATGGGTTTCTCCCTCTTTCTCACCCTCTTCATTTGCCCCAGTTTCTCAGTCGTCCTAGTAGGATGATCCAATTTGCCTCTTTTCGGATCCA
>NC_038256.2:20687561-20693980 GCF_000004515.6 Glycine max
TCTTTTTGCTGGCGAAGACCAAATCTGTAAAACTTGAAGGTGTGTAACCCACCATTTTTCATAGTAGAACACCGGTCACGTGTCTACTATCACTGTGATAATCTCTTTCTCTGTTTTTGGGGGTGCTACTTGAGTTGCCAAGTCTCTCCATCTTTGGGCGTATTCTTTGAAAGATTCGTGCCCCCTTTTTGCACACTTTTTGTAGTTGCATCCTATCCGGAGCCATATCAGAATTGTACTGACACTGCTTAATGAAGGCAACCATTAGGTCCTTCCAAGAATGGACTCAAGAAGGTTCCTAAGTTAGTATACCAGGCGACAGTTGTCCTAGTAAGACTTTCTCAGGAAAAATGTATCAGCAGTTTCTCATCTTTTGCGTATGCCCCCATCTTCCGACAGTACATCTTTAGACGGTTCTTGGAGCAAGTAGTCCCCTTGTACTTGCCAAAGTCCGGCACCTTGAACTTGGGAATGACCATGTTTGGGTATTAGGAACAACTCTTCTAGGTTAGCAAAGGCATAATCTTCACCTCCTTCAATGGCCCTGAGCCTTTCCTCTAGATGATCCAACTTTCCCATTCCTGCCATAGTCATGAGGGTTTTTAACCGCTGTGGAATGCAAGAGGTGCAGTTGTGGGTGATACTGAGGGCCCTCCAAAGGGTTTTGTAGGGTATACCACCAACTGCTTGCCCTTCAGTGGTATATCCGAGCCAAGGCTCGAAGTCGGCTAGATTGTGATGGGGAATTTCATGGGTCTCTTCCACGGTTTAAGAGACATGTGCATGATCAGTTTGGGGTTGCTGGCTTTCAATGGGTATAGGAGTGGAGTTATTGACATTCTTATTGGGAGTGTACGCCTCATTGGGTGGCGTATAGTTGAGAGGCAAGCCATATGACGGGAAGGCGTGCTCGTTTTGAATTTGTACATTATGGGGGCTGCCCGTACTTCCCAAATCTTTGCCTACCATATCTGAGGTTGGGTGATTCATTTGGTTGATGCCGGATGGGGACATCAGGTTCATCTTAGCAACAACGCTGGTAGCGGCAATTGCAACCGCATTGGCTTCCATTATCTTCTTCATGCTCATCATGGCCTTCATCATTGTGGCCATTTTCTCTTTCATGGCCTCCATGTCGGCCTTCATCTTCTCTTGCACCTCCTCTGCTTCACCCATTACTCTAGCTCTAGCACGAGTTCGGTAAGGGCGCCGTAAAGCGTGTCCTTTTCTTTTTGATAACAATGATTTTTATTTTATTTTATTTATTTATTTATTTTTATTTTCTTTTTCAAGGAAAGAATGCAATGAGCAATGCAACCAATGAAAAGCATGGATGTATGCGAATGATGTACAGTTGAAGTATTGTGCAGGATATGGGGTTGAATCAATTTAGATTTTCCACATGGTCTATGACATCTTTGTCAAGGTGAAACTGGAAGTAACAAGGACATCAACAATCCTAAACGTGTTTGGCAGTAGACGAAGCAGTGATGTGACTCGATTCATCTTTTGCCCCAATTTTGCAAGACGGTTACTTCCATATTTCAACTTGACTTGATGAACCTTTTTATAAAAGCATGAGCTTGGTTCAACCCTATAATCCAAGGAATGGCAATTCTGATCGCCAATATTTCAACAACATCTCATAGGGATGAATGACTCGGGCATACTTTAAGCTACGCATGGAAAATGTAATTATGAAATTGAGATGCCCGAAGAAACATCCTTTCTTAGTTAAACATGCATTAGGTACCATGTTCAATCATTTTGTTTTTAAGTGAAATGGGTTTATGATCCCAACATGGTTGGCTCATGGTACCGAATATATGCAACTAAGAATGCAACGTGAATTTTCGTACTTCCCCCTTTTTTTTTTGTTTTTGTTTTGTAGAGGAAAATACAAGGATCATGTATGAGCAAACAAAAAGTATGTTGAACGCATATGATGATGCAATGACTCATGCAAAATGGGAATGTGATAACGGACAAATGCAGGAACGATATGTTCATTATGATGCTGAAGAGATATTTATGCGGTGCATGATATGAATGCATTTTACGGACACGAGAGCCCGGAAAATTATCTCTTCTTACTTGCGCATTTGGGGGCGCAGTGCCCCATGTGTACAATTAAGAAGGTGATATGGACCTTCCGGCTTCCCGTGACAAAGGACGAGACCAACATACAATGCATGCTAGAGAGAAAAAAAAATGCGGGAGTGATTTGATTTGCACAAGTTTTTTTTGGAGTAAAACATGGGATCAACTCATTTTATTTCAAAAAGGAAGTCGTATCTAGTCAAGGTCTGAGAGACCATACAAGTTTCCTAACGATTTCTAATTATGTGGGCCATTAAGTCTATCATATGCTGACAATAGCCGAGAAGCCCATGAATCTCTTCGGGGGCGGAGTAGGTGTCTGCCATCGCCTTGGCCTTGGCTAACAATCGGGGAAGTTCTTGACTCCCGTTCAAAGTAAGAGCAAACCGATCCATCCACATGGTTGCCTCTTGGTGTAAGGAGTCGATCACCCTTCCTCTAGCCTCTTTTTCCGCATACACTTGAGCATACTCATCCGCGATTCTATGCTCGTGGGCCGTGGCTAGACCTAACTCTTCTTGGTACTTGGCGATGATAGCTAGCATGTTGGTCTCCGTCTCGCATAAACGCTGAGACAAGCTTCTTTTGGACCTTGAACAGGCAACTAACTCCTCTTTCAAAACCATGCCATGTGCTCGCGACTGGTCCCTTTCTTCCCTTCGCAACTTGAGTCTACTATTGCTACCCCATAGAGCTCCGCGAAATTTGTTCCGGCCATACTCTTCCTTGCGAGCCCTCTTGGTCTCTTGTTCAAGGGCTCTTGCGGTAATTGCATTCTCTTCCCGTAACCCGGCACACTCCTTCCGAACGTGTGTAGCAGCCAACTTGGACTTCTCCTTGGCGAGTTTTGCCTTTCCTAACTCGCTTTTGAGAGCTTGGACTTCCTCGTCCTCTTCCGGTGCTTCAAAATTCTCTTCGCTGACGACTTTTAACTTGGCGAGCCAATCTAAACCTCGTATGCGAACTTTCAGCCATTCGTGGTACCCACCAATGATGCCATTACGAATGCCTCTAAGCTCTTGATCTTTCCTTAACGGGGTTTCCCATGCCTTATGGATTCTTTGTATAGTCTTGGAATTTTGTGCGCCGAAATCCCTCACAAGGAAAGGAGACATGCTTTCTTCCGTCGGTGCTCCCCTCATGGGGTACCCTAGTTGTCTTATAGCGAGCGCGGGATTGTAGTTAATACAACCCCTCGTTCCTACCAACGGAATGTTTGGGTATCTTCCACATGAGAAAAGGACTCCTTCTTTTCCTTCCTTCCATCGGGGGAACCAACTGATTGTTCTACCTCCTATCCCGGCCAAGAGCTGGTCCCAATCTATTCTCCTCTTTTCAGTACACGAGCGATGGCTCAGGAGCGGACATGGATGTCTTGTGTCTTGTTGGAACAAGTGTGAAACCAACCAAACACAGAGGGCGGGTAAGCAACAGATGATCCGTGCGCTACTCTTTTCGCACCTTCGGTCAAATGTGTCAAATAGATCTGCCAAGACAGCTACCACCGGACTTTTCTTGCTATGGTGGTAGGCAAGGAAAGCGTCGATTGCTGCTAGGTCTACCAAACCATCCACGTTTGGAAAGAGGACGACCCCAAAAATTAGCAAAGCTAACACATCCATAAACGGGACCCAGTCTCCTTGATTGGCCATACCCCTCGCCTTGTCTTCTAAGTACTTCTGTGGTAGGCCCGCTATGCCATTCCGAGTCTGTTTTATGCGGTCCAAACCTCTTGCTGAATCCTTGACCACAGTTGCAATTCTGCTCAAAGAGGGGAGACACCCGGAGGAAAGATATGGTTTTCTTCCCCCGAGAGGACATCCTAGAATTTCCTCAAATTCTTCAATGTTTGGTACTAATTGGAAGTCTGCGAATGTGAAGCACCTCAAAGGCTGGTCGTAGTATTGGGTAAGTGATGCAATGGCTTCTATGGACACCTCTGCTATGGTCAACTCTAAGATCTTTCCGTAAGTCTTGCGGAAGGCTTGCATTTGGAGGGGTTCCATCAACCGCCCCAATTCCTTGATGCTGGTGGTATCTAGGCTTTTGACCTTGACTTGGTAGAACCTCTTGCCGGTTTGATTTGTTCCCATGCTTACTAAAGTGAGACAAAAGCTGGTGCAAATCAAAACTCCGATATCTCATGGGTGGGATGGATGAATGCATGATGGAATGCATATGACACAGATGCAATCTAGGAATGCGGGGGTCCGGGGAATTTGTCCCCTTCTTAGATACGACGTCTAGGGGTAGCGAAATGCCCCAACGCACGTTTTTAAGAAGGCGACACGGACCCTCCGTTGGTTTGTTTACAGTAGGGATCAAGACAGAACCCATATGCAATGCCTATGTAAAAGACACAATGCGGGAATGTACACAGTATGACGATATTTACTGAACATAAGCAAAAGGGTATATGATACTTATGCATGGTAGTGTGAAAAATGGCACGCAGCGTGTTTGCTCCGTGCCCCTATTTAAGGGACCTATAAGGGAGAGAACTAACTAGGCTTTTAGCAATACTCCCCAAGGTAGTCATATCTCTCTTGATGGTTTCTAGAGGTATCATCCCCTTCGAAGAACATATTGCAGCAGTAGGGACTACTAGCAACAATAAGTTTTCAAAGAGAAAAGCTCTAGATGAGGGTTCACTGTAATCAAGCAAGTCGGAGACCTAGCATGATCACAGATTCACCTCCACTCCTTATGTTCCCATGAACCCGGGTATAGGGCCCTTTTTCACTTACAGTGTGTGCAAATAGTGTCAGTGTTTGTGTGCATCAAATGAATAAATATTTACCTCATGCATACATTCTAAAACACACTAAAAGCAACAAATAGTTTATATACACAAGAACATAAGACAAATAAAGGGAAACCAACAAAGGAGAAAGTCATGATAAAACATTGCACAAGATTAAATGGCCTAACTCTCTAAAAAACAGTCCCCAGTGGAGTCGCCAACTGTCGCAACCTACCCTTCGGCGGGAGGGCGACGCGAGACTCGCGGGATGCGTGTTCCACGAAAGGAATACGCGCGGAGTCGCCACCAACGTTTATTTGAGGAAAACGTCGGAAAAAACCGGAAAAGACGCGATCTACGAACTTTTTAGTGAAAGGTTCGGGAGTTGTATTTACGCACGGGGAAGGTATTAGCACCCCACACGTCCGTCCCAAGGGACGGCAGCCTTTAATCGAATGTGCAAACATGACTTTGATTTTTATGTTCCCTTTTATGTTCTTTATATCCTTTATACCCTTTTTATATTTTTTTCTTTTTTGTGGTCGACAAGGGTGTTTCCCTTTGCTCCTACGTATTCCTCAATTTGTGATGAGGAAATCAGACCTACGTAGTTCTTTCGGAACAAAGTGTTTGGTTAAGTTGTTTTTGTCTTTTTTGCAAAATATGTTTTTATTGAACAAAAGGTCATTTAAGGTGTTGAACCATTAAACGGTCTTTTGATTTTGAAAGGGGAGAAACGTTAAGGCGTTGGACCATTAACGATCTCTTGTTTTTGAAAGGAGAGAAACGTTAAGGCATTTGGACCATTAACGATCTCTTGGGGTGGTCGACAAAAGCGGGGCTTTTGCTCCTACGTATCCTCAATTGCGATGAGGAAATCAGACCTACGTAGTTCTTGCTTATCAAGTGATTCTTTTTTTACTTTAAGAGGTGATCATTTTAAGGCGTTGGACCTTAAAAATGATCCATTTTACTTAGTGAGAAATGAAATGACGAACTTCAAAAGCCTATTTTTGTGGACGAGCTTGACTAGGCGAGTTGATTTTAGCCTTAATTTCACTTTAGTTATTAATCAATTCGATTAAGAATGAGAATTCCCAAAGAGAAAATGTCCGATTGATGTTCCGCTTTATTTTACTAAAAGATGTCTTTTTGATTATTATATTATTTTTTACCTCTTTTTGATTTCCAACGTGGTTGTGGCACGACCGAACGGTCGGAATTGATTTTAACCGAAATTAACGGATAATGCAATTCAAATGTTCGGTGGAAATTTATTTTATTTTTAAGTTAAGCGAGAAATGACTTAAGTAAAATGGCTTAAGCACGTCAACAGGGGGTATAAAAAGTAAACAAAACGAGAATCAAAATGCACGAAACACAATGTGGACCACTACGGGTACATAGAATGCATCGAAAAGCTTGGTTCGAGGTACTTACCCGTTGAAGATCGAAGAACGATGAAGAACGAATGAAGAACGTCGAAGAACGGTTCAAACCTTTGCGAGATTCCTCACGGAAAACGTTACGGAAACGTTTCGGAAGCGCCTCGGCTTAGACTTTCTTCACGGAAACA
>NC_038256.2:20694290-20695426 GCF_000004515.6 Glycine max
GATACTTGTTTTCTTTCCGTAATTGTTACGGAACCTTGCGGATTACATAATCATCCCCTTTTTAACTTACGGAATGTTACGGAACCTCACTTAATTATGCAACGACGCTTCCTTTTGATTTCCGGTGTGTCACGGAAACTTACGGATTGTGCATCAATATTTTTTTTTGGTTTTTTTTGGGCATGTCCTGGAATTTCACAAATTGCCTAATGATGGGTGCCAAGCACCTCACGAGGACCAAAGAATGGTCGCACGTTATCAAGCAAAGGTCCCCGGACGAAATTAGGGTATGACAGAGCCAATTCAAACGACAATAACATTTTACTCGGATGTCTGATTGAGTCCCGTAATATAAAGAGACGCTCGAAATTGAATTTTGAACCTCAGAGCCAATTCAAATGGCAATAACTTTTTACTCGGATGTCTGATTGAGTCTCGTAATATATCGAGACGCTAGAAATTGAATGTTGAAGCTCAGAGCAAATTCAAACGAAAGTAACTTCTTTCTCGTATGTTTGATTTAGTCCCGTAATATATCGAGACGCTCGAAATTGAATGTTAAAGCTCTGAGCCAATTCAAACGACAATAACTTTTTACTCGAATGTCTGATTGAGTCCCGTAATATATCGAGACGCTAGAAATGGAATGTTGAACCTATGAGCCTATTCAAACGACAATAACTTTTTACCCGGATGTCTGATTGAGTCCCATAATATATCGAGACGCTCGAAATTGAATGTTGAACCTCTGAGCCAATTCAAACGACAATAACTTTTTACTCGGATGTCCGATTGAGTGACTTAATATATCGGGACGCTCGAAATTGAATGTTGAACCTCTGAGCAAATTCAAACGACAATAACTTTTTAGTCGGATGTCTGATTGAGTTCCGTCATATATCGAGACGCTCGAAATTGAATTTTGAACCTTTGAGCCAATTCAAACGACAATAACTTTTTACTCGGATGTCTGATTGAGTCCCGTAATATATTGAGACGCTCGAAATTGAATGTTGAAGCTCTGAGCCAATTCAAACGACAATAACTTTTTACTCGGATGATTGATTGAGTCCTGTAAATAACGAGACGCTCGAATTTGAATGTTGAAGCTCTGAGCCAATTCAAACGACGATAAC
>NC_038256.2:20695526-20696300 GCF_000004515.6 Glycine max
GTCCGATTGAGTGACGTAATATATCGAGACGCTCGAAATTGAATGTTGAACCTATGAGCCAATTCAAACGACAATAACTTTTTACTCGGATGTCTGATTGAGTCCCGTAATATATCGAGGCACTCGAAATTGAATGTTGAACCTATGAGCCAATTCAAACGACAATAACATTTTACTCGGATGTCTGATTGAGTCCCGTAATATAAAGAGACGCTCGAAATTGAATTTTGAACCTCAGAGCCAATTCAAACGGCAATAACTTTTTACTCGGATGTCTGATTGAGTCTCGTAATATATCGAGACGGTAGAAATTGAATGTTGAAGCTCAGAGCAAATTCAAACAAAAGTAACTTCTTTCTCGTATGTTTGATTGAGTCCCGTAATATATCGAGACACTCGAAATTGAATGTTTAAGCTTTGAGCCAATTCTAACGATAATAACTTTTTACTCGGATGTCCGATTGAGTCCCGTAATATATCGACACGCTCGAAATTGAATGTTAAAGCTCTGAGCCAATTCAAACAACAATAACTTTTTACTCGGATGTCCGATTCAGTGACGTAATATATCGGGACGCTCAAAATTGAATGTTGAACCTCTGAGCCAATTCAAACGACAATAACTTTTTACTCGGATGTCTGATTGAGTCCCGTAATATAACGAGACGCTCGAAATTGAATTTGGAACCTCTGAGCCAATTCAAACGGCAATAACTTTTTACTCGGATGTCTGATTGAGTCCCGTAATATATCGAGACGCTCAAAGTTGAATGT
>NC_038256.2:20696466-20698429 GCF_000004515.6 Glycine max
GCTCGAAATTGAATGTTGAAGCTCCTGAGCCTAATTCAAACAACAATAACGTTTTACTCGGATGTCCGATTGAGTGACCGTAATATATCGAGACGCTCGAAATTGAATGTTGAACCTCTGAGCCAACTCAAACGACAATAACGTTTTACTCGGATGTCTGATTGAGTCCCGAAATATATCGAGACGCTCGAAATTGAATGTTAAAGCTCTGAGCCAATTCAAACGACAATAACTTTTTACTCGAATGTCTGATTGAGTCCCGTAATATATCGAGACGCTAGAAATTGATTGTTGAACCTATGAGCCTATTCAAACGACAATAACTTTTTACTCTGATGTCTAATTGAGTCCCATAATATATCGAGACGCTCGAAATTGAATGTTGAACCTCAGAGCCAATTCAAACGACAATAACTTTTTACTCGGATGTCCGATTGAGTGACTTAATATATCGGGACGCTCGAAATTGAATGTTGAACCTCTGAGCAAATTCAAACGACAATAACTTTTTAGTCGGATGTCTGATTGAGTTCCGTCATATATCGAGACGCTCGAAATTGAATTTTGAACCTCTGAGCCAATTCAAACGATAATAACGTTTTACTCGAATGTCTGATTGAGTCCCGTAATATATCGAGACGCTCGAAATTGAATGTTGAACCTATGAGCCAATTCAAACGACAATAACTTTTTACTCGGATGTCTGATTGAGTCCCGTAATATATCAAGGCGCTCGAAATTCAATGTTGAACCTATGAGCCAATTCAAACGACAATAACATTTTACTCGGATGTCTGATTGAGTCCCGTAATATAAAGAGACGCTCGAAATTGAATTTTGAACCTCAGAGCCAATTCAAATGGCAATAACTTTTTACTCGGATGTCTGATTGAGTCTCGTAATATATCGAGACGCTAGAAATTGAATGTTGAAGCTCAGAGCAAATTCAAACGAAAGTAACTTCTTTCTCGTGTGTTTGATTTAGTCCCGTAATATATCGAGACGCTCGAAATTGAATGTTAAAGCTCTGAGCCAATTCAAACGACAATAACTTTTTACTCGAATGTCTGATTGAGTCCCGTAATATATCGAGACGCTAGAAATGGAATGTTGAACCTATGAGCCTATTCAAACGACAATAACTTTTTACCCGGATGTCTGATTGAGTCCCATAATATATCGAGACGCTCGAAATTGAATGTTGAACCTCTGAGCCAATTCAAACGACAATAACTTTTTATTCGGATGTCCGATTAAGTGACTTAATATATCGGGACGCTCGAAATTGAATGTTGAACCTCTGAGCAAATTCAAACGACAATAACTTTTTAGTCGGATGTCTGATTGAGTTCCGTCATATATCGAGACGCTCGAAATTGAATTTTGAACCTCTGAGCCAATTCAAACGATAATAACGTTTTACTCGAATGTCTGATTGAGTCCCGTAATATATTGAGACGCTCGAAATTGAATGTTGAAGCTCTGAGCCAATTCAAACGACAATAACTTTTTACTCGGATGATTGATTGAGTCCTGTAAATAATGAGACGCTCGAATTTGAATGTTGAAGCTCTGAGCCAATTCAAACGACAATAACTTTTTACTCGGTTGTCTGATTGAGTCACGTAATATATCGAGACGCTCGAAATTGAATGTTGAACCTATGAGCCAATTCAAACGACAATAACTTTTTACTCGGATGTCTGATTGAGTCCCGTAATATATCGAGGCACTCGAAATTGAATGTTGAACCTATGAGCCAATTCAAACGACAATAACATTTTACTCGGATGTCTGATTGAGTCCCGTAATATAAAGAGACGCTCGAAATTGAATTTTGAACCTCAGAGCCAATTCAAACGGCAATAACTTTTTACTCGGATGTCTGATTGAGTCTCGTAATATATCGAGACGGTAGAAATTGAATGTTGAAGCTCAGAGCAAATTCAAACAAAAGTAACTT